>NC_140493.1:44259633-44302133 GCF_964271855.1 Acomys minous | reverse complement strand
GATCTGGGCCCAATGGCTTTGCCTGCCTTCCTCATGTAACATCTTGGACAATTGTGCAAGTGACTATTGGATCATCAACAGAAATGGCAATAGTAGAGGAATCCATGCCAGATGAAGTATGAAAAATTTTGTAAGTCTGTGTGTTTATGCGGGTGAGTGTGTGTCCATGTATGTGTGTTTTTGTATGTGCACATGTGCATATGTGTGTACCTGGTGTGCATGTACACATGCATGTATGTGTATGTATGTATGTATGTATGTATGTATGTATGTATGTATGTTTGTGTTCTCCTACTGTCTACCAAAGCCACATAGGGCCTCCTGTTAGCAAACTTGTCCAGCCACTGAGAAGTACCGCCACTTCCCTTCAGTCTGAGCTAGCTCTATGTTCCTATTCCTGAGTACTTTTGAAGTACTAGGGTATTTGGCTACAGGACACCTGTTACAGATGTACAAAACCAACAGTTACGAGAACTTTAATGGCAGATGATACAGACTGGGAATTTGTGCAATTGTCAAGCACAGAGATCAAAGGCATTTTTACTTTGCTTTGCAAGTTCTGAGGAGAAAAGACTCAGTCATGTTTGCAGGACCATATTACCCAGAATCACTAAATAGAAAGACAAAAAGAACCATCTAAAACACTGTGATGATTCTTCATTTTCAAATGTTTATCTGCCTCTTTGATTGAAGACATATTATCTTGTAACTTAACCAACCTGATTTAAATTATTAAAAAAAAAAAAACCTAAACCGACTCTGTGGGTATTCAATTAAAATGTGTGTGTGTGTGTGTGTGTGTGTGTGTGTGTGTGTGTGTGTGTGTGTGTAGTCGAAAGGGGAAAGGGAGGAAGTCAGAGGGAGAATTAGAGGGGAAAGAATGAGAAATGGATTATATCCAAATACATTATATTTGTGTGGATATTAAATAAAATCTGAATAGTAAAAGCTTGGGCCTCAGATAGTGCTACTATTCAGTTGGGCATATGGAGAGGATGCTGGGATACTGTCCTTACCCCCCCCCCATCGACCCCCCTGCCACATATCCCACCCCCCTTCTTGCTGCTCAACTACAAAGAAGTGATGAGCGTTGCCAAAGGATGAACTGTCCCTGTGTTCTCTAATACGTTGTCCACCTCCACCGTAGGCTAAACTGACAGGACTGAGGAGCTATGGGCTAAAGCTTCTGAAACTATGAACCCAAATAAACCTTTCTTCTTGTAAGTTTCCTCAGGTCACAGCAAGAGTAAACTGACTAAAAGGCGTGATGCAGAAACACAATCCTACTTTGTTCTGTGAGGGTGTGCTATTGTTGTCTGTTGTCATAGCAACACTCCTCCTAGTCAGCCAGCTACTATCACTTAAACTTTTATTCCAACAAAAGTATGTTACCCTTGACTAAGCCTCCACTGCATGCATTTTCTTTTTTAAAATTTATTTTTAGTTTATATATCCACTCTACATCTTGACCTTGGCCCCATCCCTCCTCTCTTCCTGGTTTGTCCCTCCATCACCCTATGTTCCCTCCCCTTGTCCTTACTGGGCTGCCCTGCCAGTGGATGAAGAGGAGCTCAGTCCTCATGTGACTTGATGTGCTGGGGTGGGTTGGTGTGTGTGTGTGTGTGTGTGTGTGTGTGTGTGTGTGTGTGGCTCCCCTTTTCTGATGCCTTTCCTTAATATGAATAGAAGGCCAGTTGTGTCTGTTATGCAGAAGCCCCCTTTGCTTCAATGTCTTCTGATGAATGTGTTTATCCCCACATGGCAACCACACCTAGAGTTGTTGTGCATTAGGACTCAAGGAATCACAAGTAACAAAGGGCTTGCTTGGTAGCCAAGACTTATCAGTATGTCAAGAAGATAAGTCTAAGCAAAAGCTTAGTAGCAAGTATTATGGACTGGCATAGTCAAGGTTCTGTTTTCTCTACCAAGCTCTGTCCTGGCATAGGTGCAGGTGCGTCTGCGGTTTGGGGCTGTGTTTGCTTATCTGTGAATTAGGGGTCAGTTTCAGGGGCATCCTGGTGTTTCACCAAGAGGCTCTTTTGACTCTGTTTGTGTGAATTTTTGAGTGCTGCCTGAGACGAACAATGAGCAAGAGATAGCAGGTGTCTTGTTTGGGCTGCTATACCAAAGAATTCACAAATGAGTGATGAATCGTTTACAGAAATCTACTCCTTAATTTCTGGAGCTAGGAAAGTCCCAGATCAAGGCATTATCACATTTAACATCTGCTGTTTCTGAGGTCAGAGTTGGTGTCTACTTGTTATGTATAAAGGCACAAAGCCCTTGAGGGCTACGCTCTCCAGACGCCATCACCCTCCAAACCCTTATCTCCCATTTACTGTTCTATCAAGGGACAAGATTTGAATGGGTGAATTTGGGGAGGGGAGCATATTTTGTCCATATCACTTGGATTCCATAATGAACAAAATCATAACAAGACAGTGAACATGATATTGTAAGTGCTGTCTTGGTGGGAAATCATAGTACTTCTGATATTATGAAACAAGACTGTGGATTTTATAAGTGTATAATGTTTTAAAGAGTTTGTCCCCAGGTGAAAAGAATCATTCTTTGTCCTACCAAGAAGTTAGGAGGGATGTAATAATGTCCCACAACAACCTAGAATAATCTGCTAAATGCAGGACTAAATTTTACTCTTTGAGAATTTGATTTGGGTTATGACTTAGGGTTTATTTTTCTGTGATAGAACACCATTTCTAAAAGAAACTTGGGGAGAAAAGAGTTCATTTCACCTGATGGTCCATCAGTAAAGTCGGGACAGGAACTCAGGGCAGGAACCTAGAGGCATATACTGAAGCAGAATCATTGGAGGAGTGACGCTTACTTGTTTGCTCTTTGTGTTTTCCTCAGTCTGCTTGTTTATACCCTCCAGGACTACCACCCAAGGGGTAGCATTGCACACAGTGGCCTGGGCTTCCCATATCCATCATCAATCAAGAAAATGTACCACAGGCTTGCCCACAGGCCAGCCTGGTAAGGACATTTTCTCAATTGATGCTCTTCCTTTCCTGCTCTAGTTTGTGTCAAGGTGATATAAAACTAGCCAGTATAAGTCATCTTGTGGGACTGAAGAATAATTAAGGAAATCAAATAGTGTATTCTGTATTAATTTTGATATAAGGTGTGTCTTTTTCTCTATTATTGTTCTTGTTTATTCTTCAAAAGTCAATGATAATTTAAAACTTTTTCATCATAGACTTAGTTATTTTTCTAGGAAGTGTATTTCCTAGAAACATTTTTATTCTTGGTTTTTAGGGAGTCATTGAATGATAGACTTTGTTGCATTAAAAGTTGGTATATCTTTCTTTTCAGCTCAACTACGCACCTACCTTGTTTCTATGAAAGAGCTGAATTTTGTAAGACATGAACTGTATTTGAGCTAGTTGAAAAATAAGCCAGTTAACAAACTGACAGAAACAGTGATACCTGAGGACTATGCTGCCCAAGCCTTGGGACACTTTTTCCAGGTCACACCTCATTAACAGTCTAGGATTCTGCTGTAGCACAATCAGTTTGTGTTTTGTGGTTTTTCAGGTCCTACCTATTTCAACCTTTTCTAGATTTGTCTTAGCTTCTGGTGTGTCCAGAAAAGCAATGGGACTTAAGGTAAATGCTTTTTGTCTTTGAAAGGGCTAGTCTCATTACCTCAGGTGTCTTAAATTGCTGGAGGTATCTTAAATTGGGTCAGCATATTTTCTTGATTTCTTCAGTGAGTGAAAAGTACTTGGAGTGTTCTGGAGCAGTTGTACACACATGAGACTCACAGGCGTTCACTTGAAATGTCCATGTTCATTCCCCAACCATTGACTTTTTTTTTTTTTAATGAGTAGCACTATCTTAGTCCCACAAAGGACGAAATGTAATGAAGTATTGTGCTTGATGGAGAAGATGCCTCACTCCAAAAGAGCATGGCTTTCTAGTAATCTTTGGGGCTGACAATAAAATCAATAAACGTGACAAATAAACCTTTGAACTTGTGATCTTCCACCTAAACTTCCTATGTTCTGGAATCACAGGTATGCGATACCAAGTCCAGCAATAATTTTTTTCTGTGGGCAAACATACCAGTGTAGTGCCAACTATAAGTACATATATACATTTAAGTTTTATGTTTCTTTTTTCATTTTCTTTTCATTTTTATTCAGCATTTGAGAATTTCATACAATATATTTTGATCATATTTACACCCCTCCCTCAACTCTTCTTAGGTACATCCCCTTCTTAAGCCACTCACCTTTGTGTGCTCTTAAAACAAAATCCTAATTGAATTCGATTTGTGCTATTTAATCATGGGTGGGTGATCAATCATTGGAGCATGGTCAATCTATCAAGGGCCACACCCTAAAAGAAAAAGGACTTCCTCCTCCCCGAGCAGCTATCAATTGCCTGTAAATTTTCAGCTAGGGGTAGAAATTCAGACTGGAATTTTGTCTGGCTTGACCTTGAGCATGTTTTATGCATGGGCTTATGACTGCTGTGAGTTTCTACTTGAAACTACCAAGTTGGTTCAGAAAACACTTTCCCTGCAGTCATCTACTACCTATGAATATTACACTTTTTCCATGTTTTCTTCCCCAGTGATCCCTGGGCCTTTGGAGAAGATATTACACACACACACACACACACACACACACACACACACACACACACACACACACACATACACACACACACAGCGTTTAGGGATGAACATTCTGTAGTCTCTTATTCTCTGTACCTTAACCAGTTGTGAGTTGCTATTTTAATTGCCATTTGCTGTAAAAAGTCTCACTAATATGAATACAACAGTAAATCATTTGGACTTACTTTAATACTATCCTCATTAACAGACTCATAGTAGCAGGTTCTCAGGGCCTATGATCTGTTTAGCCACAGGTTCTCTATCCTAGTAATGAAGCCATGTATGGATTTCACTTGTGGGAGTAGGCCTTGGATCCAATCAGAATGTGGTTCCTTACTCTTATAAAGTTCATGCCACTATTGCAGAAGTGGGCATCTCTCTCTCTCTCTCTCTGTCTCTCTCTCTCTCAAAAGATTTATTTATTTATTATGTGTATTATTTTCTGCCTGCATGTGTGCCTGCCTGCCAGAAGAGGACACCAGATCTTATAGGTGGTTATGAGCCACCATGCAGTTTCTGAGAATTGAACCCATGACCTTTGGAAGAACATCCAGTGCTCTTAACCACCTCTGGAAGAACAGACAGTGCTGTTAACCTCTGCGCCATTTCTCCAGCCCAGGCATGTCTTTCTATGAGATATTATTTTAGCTCACAGGGATAACTTACATATGGGTAAGATTGATGATTCCTTTTCTACTCTGATAGTGTATGTAGTGTTTTCCAGAGCTATGAAAGCTAGCAATTAGAGAAGAAGTACCAGCGTCAATACCAGCTTAGTTTCTTCATTGCCAATGACTCAAGTATGTGGTGTCTTTGACAACAGGGTCTTGGTGCCAAGTTACGGAGGATGATCAAGAGCAATGTCAATAGATTTAATGTTTGGGAACCTATAAGAACTTATTGGCCAAAAACTTAGGGAGAGGTAATTTATTCTTGGCACTGGGCTTTTATCTATTAGCCTGAGGTGTTTAGTAGGGGCATTGTTACTCCATTATAGGAAAACTCCATTTGTATGTGTGTGTATATATATCTAACACCTCAAAATAGTTCTCAAAATAGTTCATTTCATATTTTAAAAAATATCTTTAGAGTTAGTTATCCCTCTCTCTAGTCCCTACTCTACTGTATTATTTCATCCAGCACCCCATTTGACCCTTACTATTTCATTATACCCTTTGAGCACTTTACACAATTACTTTCTTTTCTCCCTCATTTGAAAGCCTCCTCATTGCCCCTAACTAATCTCTTGACCTCCGTGAGTGTTCATAATGAAACACACATAACTGAAGATTCAATACTTAACATCCACATATAAGAGAAACAAAAAAATTGTATTTTGGACACATGATGTGTTTTATTAGTTGTATTTTACAAATATTTATTAACATGTTCCATAAAAACTAGTTGGCCAAATTCCATGACATGACCTGCTACAGTGAAAGTGATGGCAAGGATGCAGAGAAAGTAATTCATTTTTACTTGCAATCATATGCGTATACATATGTATGTAAATGAAATAAAATATTTCTAAAGCCAAACAGAGTATTTTTCTCTATTCTATTCTATTCTATTCTATTCTATTCTATTCTATTCTATTCTATTCTATTCTATTCTATTCTATTCTATTCTATTCTAGACAATCTAAGGAAATGCTGATCAAAGCCACCCCATTGATTGGCAGAACCACGAATGGGTAATGCTCTCCATTTGAAAAAGATCTAGGATTAAGCTAGAAAATGGATGGAGCTTGTGGCTCTCCTTTTCCCAGGTGGGGCTACTTCTTATATTACCTTTCAAGTGTATTTGAAACAGAACCTTCTCCAGCCTTCAAAATGTTGGTGGGTGGGGGGAGCATTACCTAGGAAAGGTCATGTTGCCTGGCTTGAGGCAAGGCAGCTGCTGATGCCCAGGCTTAGTTGGGGGAAAAGTATAGGAGACCTCATGTCTCCTGTGAAAGAGACCCACAGAAAATAAGTAGACAAAAGGTTTGGAGTCTATGCCTTTCGCCCAAAAAGTTCAAGTGGCTTCTTGTCAAATAGCTTTGCAAATCTTTGTATAGTCATCCCATTTCCAACACAAAATTGCATCCAATCTACTCCTTTCCTGGTAGTCAGTCTTTAGTTTTCTTTGGTTTTGGTTTTTCCATGTATTACAGTGAAAACCTCCCCCCCCCCTCTCTTTTCTTTTCTCACCAAAATCCTGATTTAAACTAAAAGCTGAATGCCTTTTATCTCTGTCTCATCTTTTCCAAATGTCTCTTATTAGGGTCCTAATATTAACGCTCTCCATCTCACCCCATGACACTCTTCCATACGTTCTCTACTGTCACGTGTTACAGCGTATTTGAATTAATTATTAGTATGTTATCTTAATGTTCACAGTCATATAGAGCAGGGAGTTGCATCTTTGTGTTTTATCTCTATCTCCTGCCACAGCTATTCATTGATTTGCTGAATAAGTAAGTCATAGAGAGCACACGTTTCTACAACAAAGTATCTTATAAATGCTCACTGTGGGCTCATAGTATGCATTATTAAACTTTTCTGTATCACCTCTTTTAACCATAATAAAGTCGGTGCGTGAAAAGCACAGTTATTATTTCTCATACATTATGGTATTGAAGGTCAGAGAGGATGAGGAGGCTATATGGGGTCACATTTCCGGAAGGGAAGGGCAAAAGCCCAATTTTAGATTTTTAAGTAGTCCATAGTTCACATGTGGAAGGCATCTCTTCTGGCCTCATTCTCGTTAAGCACTTCACTGATTTGTTCTCATTTTTGGTGGTTTCATCTGTACACATAAGTAAAAGGCTAGACATAGACAAATAAAGTTGGGCTCAAGGTGAAACACGTATTTATAGATAATAGAAGTCATATCCTCTGGGAATTTTAGATACTCTGAATATAGCAGTATGGTTTCAGAAATAGCATTTTCCCTTAGAAATTTTTTTTTTAACCCTATCATCTGATCATACAGAATTTGGAGCACGATGCCTGAATCTATTAAGGGATGAAGTGTGTTTGTGTCGACACACATCCTGCAGCTGAGAAGTTCACATACATTAAGAGCTGGTTCTGTATAATTCATGTTATTTACTAGTGCAAATTTACCGGCCCTCCAAACATCATTGAGTGCTCTACTATAAATATGCCTTCAGCTCTTTTCCAAACCACTAGTCATTTGCCCAGCAGGCCATAAAAGCAATGTATCATGTAACCATGTATTGGATGAAATTTCAAAAGCTCTCCATTTAGGCAGCAGCCCTTAGTGGGTTTGGGGGTCTGTAACATTATCCATTTAATTATACATTTGGGCACACAGAAAAAAAAACCTGTATTATTTACACAGTTGCCTGGAATATTCTCTCCAAGCTGTTAGACCTGAATCAGAAACCATTAGAATGCTAATCAAGAGAAGAATATGAAATAGATTTCCTTGGTGCAACTGCCATAAGCTTTCTAGACACTTTTATTTCAGGCATATGCTTCCCCCTCGAAATCCTGACAGCTTCTCTCCCTGAAGATCTCACATGGTCCTGGTAGGGTTAACTCAGCTTCCCACTTGAGAACACAGGGTAATTTGGAAACATTGCTTCTATTTCTCAAAGATAGTATCTTATATCATACATAGAGTCCTGTTTTGCAGCAAATTGAACATTCAGAATAGTAAGGCTACTATTTATATCTGTGGGTTGTGGGGAGGGGGAGTTGCTAGAGATATTTTCCCCAGGAATGGGCATCAGGTGGGGTCCTTTACATTAACTACTTGAGAGACACTCATTTTCTGGAAAGAGAAAGGATGGAGTATGTGGAAGAAACCCAGAGCATCTGTATTCTTTGTCAATAATTTTTGAGTAACTATGCAGTTCTGTGTGCTGTACAGCGACAGCTAAAGGTGTTCACGAGGAAGTAGACAACACAGAGACACCATTGCGTAAACAATGTGACAAGAGAACCAAGGCACTAGTTGGGCTACTCAATCCCAGTGGTCTCTGGATGGATTCTACTTCCTCACAGATAAACTTCCATTTTCTTATGCCTGTATCCTTGACCATTCCAGAACGTCACTATCTTGGTTTTATAGTTTAGATACAATATGCATACTTGGTCCTACATCATACTTGAGCCCTTCCCTGACTCATCTTTCACTAGAACCACTCAGCTTTGTGTTTTCTATTCCTTCCCTGAATAGGATTCTGTGCAGTAAGTTTCTTGCATAGGCTCTATACTACTAGACACATGCAATTTAATATCAAGTGAGATCCAGGAAATAAAATTCCACTTCTGATATTTACCCAATCTCTTCAAAATCAGTAATAGTTTTGAACAGCTTTGGGTAGCCAGGTGTTTTCACAATAGATTGCTCCTTTGCGTTTTGATTTGTTGTTTCTATGTATTGGTCTTCAGCATTATGCAATGTGATAGATGCTTTCCGTTCATTATACGGAGAAACTTTCACTGACAAATAACATTAAGTGAGTTGTTTAGTTAATACTCCATGGTCTTCTCTGGAAACTCTTGGAATAGAAGAGGAGACCTAGGGCATACTAATATCCTTCTGCACATCTCCAGAACTATTTGGATTGACAGAACAGTGGTTCTGCCCCCAAATGCACAAATGTTGACTTCTGTGTTATGGATAGAAAGACTTTGTAGAATATATTATTTATCTTTCCCAGCCTAATGGCTACTGTCATTACACATGGAGCCTTCCCTTTTAAGAAGTCTGGTATATGAGGGGTCTGTCTTTCCGGAATCTTCTTTGAACTCAAGTGGCTTCTAGCCATTGCTTTATGGAAATTTTAGGACTTTGAAAATCAATCAATAAACAATTAAATGTATCCTTCACTCTTGTTAAATGGATCCGAGCAGTCTATCATTGTGTGATATAAGGAAAAGAATCCAGGGACTCCTCTTGGCCTCAGTTTATTCTTCTAGGTGATAGAAATAGTAATGGCTGCCTTGAAAATTAGAATTAGAATTAGATGAAATGTCTTCAGTTAAGATTCAATTCACATCTGCTTTTACACATGGCAGGCGTTAGTTAAATATTTAGCACTATTGCATACTTATCAAAGCAGTCACCAAGTTCAATGGATGATTATGGGAGGTGTGTCTCTGAAACACCTTTTTTCTGATCCACAGAAAGGAAGAGAGGCAGAGAAGAGGAAGAAGAGAGAAAAGGGTGGGAGAAAAAGGACAAAAAACAGTAGAAGGAGAAGATTAGAAACACATAAGGATAAGGAATGTGTCAACGTGTGTAAAAAGGCTCATTTCTTTGCATAGAAATACATTCCGTCTATCTTTTGGGCTCTCGAGCCAGGCTGGACAGCCAGTAAGGATCAGACCTCAGTGTTTATTTGTGAAATCCTCACTTTAGCCTGCAGCTGCTTCAGTCCAGGAATTTTACGGCAGGAAATATAAAGTGCTGTTGAATCTGTGTGCATTAGAGTCCTAGGTAGAATTATTTCTTCTTTGGGGAAAAAAAGGTGACAATCAGCTAAGGACTATTAAGCTTCATGGCCTTGATCTTATCTTATTACATCTACTCTTAGCAGTTCTTAATCACTGCAGTGTAATAACAGTTTTAAAATTTATGGAGACAATTAGGAGCAAACAGTTCTTTTGACCCCCTGGCTCTTTCAAAGGCACATGATACTGCAAAAGAAAGTAGAGCCACGAGACTGCAGTGCTTTTCACGGTGTTTGCAGTTTGATACCCACTTTAGCTTCCAGATCAGAGGACCACAACACTAGTTCTTGTCTTTTAGTTTTCCCACTGATGTGTGAGGTCATCTGAAGGCTGCAGATTGGTGACCTGAGACACACCACACCATATTTGAAGGAGGGAGTGTTCAAGTTCCTCCCTCCATCGCAAAAATCCTTTGTTTAGAAGAAAGGACCTCAACTCCACTAAGCCATTGAAAACCAACATTTTCCTTAAAGTTCTTGCCTATTCTTTTGGCCTCATCTGGCTGTGTGAGGATTGGCAGGTAGCATCTCTTCTCTGCCTCAAGCACCCTGGAATGAGTACCAAGGTTAAACAGCTATCTAATACGTTTTTCAAAGATTAAATAGTATAAACTAGAGCTCACAGGACCTGGTAATTTTTCTGTGTGTTTTTTTTGAGAGTCTCATACATATACACAATGTGTCTTGATCGAATTAACCCTTGGCTCTCCCTCCTGTTCCTCCATGATGCCCTCTCTACATCATTCTCCCTAACTTCATGTCCTTTTTTCATAATTCACTGAATCCATCAATGGTATAGGACCAAGCTTTAGCTTAAGAACCGAGGCAATGAGAATTCATACCATAAAGTTCAGTAGAGGGAAGGGAACACCAACCCACCTACAGAAACTTCGAACCAAATTTAGCCTGCCTACAAGATGTGCAGGGATAAAGAAAAAGCAGAGATTGAGGGAATGTCCAACTAATCTTTGGCCACATTATGCAAGAAAGCCAAATCCTGACACTGTTAATGACATTCTACTGCAGACAGGAACCTAGCATACCTGTTTTATGAGAGGCCTCATCCAGCAATGGATCAAAACAGATGCTGAGACTCATAGCCAAACATTTGAAGATTGCAGAGAGCCTTGCGGAAGAGTAGGAGGAAGCATAGAAGGACCCAAAGGGAACAGGAGCTCCACAAGAAGACCAACAGAACTAACTAACCTGGGTCCAGGGGGGCTTGTAGAGACTGAAACACCAACTACGGACCATGTATGTAGGCCCCTACACATATGTATCTGGTAGACAGCTTGGTCTTCATGTGATTCCCCTAGTAAGGAAAGTAGGGACTCTCTCTAACCAAGAACTTTCTTGCATGCTTTTGATCACTTCCCCTTGGCAGAATTCCACCCTGGTAGAGGATGTGCTCAGTCTTGATTCAATTTCATATGCTGGGATGGGTAGGTAAGGGCTCCCCTTTTCTTACCAGTAGGAGAGGGGGGATACAGGGAAGAGTGAGGGAGGGTGGAACTGGGAGGAGAGGATGAGGGAGCTACGATTGGGATGTAAAGTGAAAAAATATAAATCATAATAATATAAAAGAGATTAAAAAAAAAGAAAAATGATATATAGGACTGATTCACTTGGAATTTGAATCCAGAGTGTGTAAGGTCAATTCAGGATTGACAGATAGTATGAGTTGATAGGCTGAAGTTCTCTTGGAAGTATTCACTAGCAAGAGTTCATGTACTGAACCAGTATCGTAGACAGAGTAACCACAGTAGCAAAAGTTGAATGGGAAGGGATAGCAATGTGTGTGGAAGAACCAGTTAGATTGTCAAACACTGCAATTTAGAGTATATGTGAGAAAGATGGGCAAAGCAGATAGAAGAGGTATTGTAGAATAAAGTCTGGATGGGCTTTGGCTGCCAAATGTTTCAGGTCAAGGCTGAAAGTCATTTTCAGGTTTGAGTTCCAAGCCACTTTTGGTTTGTTCAGTGTTCTGTGGGTCACTTAAGTTCCCCGAGGCTTATCTTATTCAGTGATAACAAACTTTCTACTTTATGTGAAATCTTTGCTCCCCAAATAATTCACATGCTGGTTGTAGGTGGCTACAGGGTATGAAACCTGCAACCTACCATGTAACATTTTTATCAACAGAATGTCGACAGGTATTTGAAAGAAGAGTGAAACAACAATAGTCCAGCAGTGCTGTCTTGTGAGCACTCACCATGTGCCGCTATGAGGAGTACTTTACCTCACTGTACTAACTCTATGAGAGAAATAGTTGTCTTGTCTTGATTTCATAGATGAAGTTGTTGAGCCTTGGAATGGCAAGCAGATCTATGCCAGTCACACAATTCCCAAATATTCAAGTTAAGTAAGACTCAATTCTGGACAACTATCCAGATGTATTTTTTTATTTGGAGATATCAAAGAAGCAAAATAACAGAGGAAACAAGATGTTCTGGAAAATATGCATGAAAACATCTAATGTAATGTATGAAAAAAAAAGAAATAAAGCCAAATGCCCCCCACAGTCAGTTAAACATGTGCTGGGTAGTTTTATATCAACTTTAAATAAATTAGGGTCATCTGGGAAGAGGAAACCTCACCTGAGAAAATGCCCACATACATCAGCTGGACCTGTAGCAAATCTGTGGGGGGCATTTTTAAAATGAATGAGTGATGCAGGAGGGCTCTGCCTATTGTGGAAAGTGCCACCGCTGTGTAAGTGGCTTAGAGTTGTGTACAAAATGCGTGCTGAGTGAGACATGGTACACAGTTTGATAAGCCGCGCTCCTGTATGGTCAGATTCAGTCCTGCCTGCAGGTTCCTGCCCTGTCCTGCTTGAGTTTCTGTTTTGGCCTCCTCCACTGGCATCTGTGATAGGGGCATGTAAGGCAAACAAACCTTTCTTTCCCCGCCTTGTTTTTGGTCAGGATCTTTATTATAGCAATAGAAAACAAAAGAGAACAAAATAGGTATTTGTAAAATGGATGATTTCAGTAGCTGCCAGGTTGATTTCTACCAGGTCTGTTTTCCTCTTAACCTTCACTCCTCATTCTTTCATATTCACTGTGCTAGGCAGAGAGCATACACATAGAAAGAAATAAAGGGAGATTCTATTGCATTCAGAACGAATATTTAAGATAAATGCATAATCCCCATGCTGCCTAGGAGAAAAAGGAACTTGGACCATTTCAAGGTCAGTTAACTGTGGCTGCCCTAGCTTTTTTTGCCTGACACCTAGACTCTCCATTGTGGTGTGGTGCTTCCCTCCGAGGTCCCTGTCATCACAAATGGACCAATTCTCACAGTCAAACACCTCTGTTTCTCCGATTTCCCATTTTTTGTTGTCTGAAGGTAATACAGCCCCTGCTATCCTGAAAGCAGATACTATCATTTCCCAAATGGGAGAATTAAATTCATTACTAATGCTACACACTCTATTCAGGTAAGCTCAGCTACCAACCTGAGTGCTGAAGTGAGACACCTATAATCATCCCTTTATTGTTTGCTCACTTTATGAGGCCTTTCCCTCCCCTCTCCCATCCCTGCTGCTATCAGGAATTCACATTGTGGAGGCTCCTTGGCGGCCTTGTGGGCAAGCATCTCAATTTCCAAACATCTGGCTGGTTTCAATCAATGGGGCTCTAACACGCCGCTCTTGGGGCTGCAGTGGTACTTGCGGGGCTCATTGAATTCAGGATTCAGGGGCCGTAATAAGCATCCAGACGGTGTCTGAATCCTTTTGTTCATGGAAACTCCACTGAAGCTGGATTAGATGAAGTGCAGAGTGAAAGCAATTTAACAGAGCTAATAGATTTGACAGCAAGCTTAGGAAGATGAGGGAAAGCATACTCCTGTCAAAATCAGAATTCTAGTTAGTGATGGCCAGAGAACGTAGACTCTAAAAAGATTTGCAAAAGCAGTTAGGAGAAACTGAGCATCCAAAGCAGAGGAAACATGCTTGTCCTTAAGGAGAGGGCGACAACCAGACATTCTGTTACTTGAGTTGTGCTTTATTAGCGTCAAAGCGTTATCACACCTGTGGACAGAGGCTAACAAGCAGGGACTTTGCAGGCTCATGACTGGATTTAGATCTAATTCTTTCCAACTATTTGCTGAATGAACTCAAGCAGGCCATCCAGTTTGTTGTCATAAATTTTGGGGGGATGGCAAGTGTTACTGATACTGATACCTATGAAATGAAATCAGGTAAAATATGAAAGGAACGTGCTTGCAAGGTAGGCAGTGCTGTCTGCTCATGTCATTATCTTATTTATTCTCTACACTGCATCTGCAGAGAAAGTAGAATAAATACTGCTTTGGGCTGGAAATTTACCTGCAATTTTGCTAGGAATAAGGGATTAGTGGGGTTTCCTATTCAGGGCTTCCTGGGTTTTCTTCACCCCTTTATCCTACATTACTGTTCCATTCAATATAGGGGTTGATATCAAGTTCTTATTACACACGAGCAGTGACAGGTTAGAGGTTGAACTTATTGCATTAAAAGCCCATTCTATCATTCACTGGCTATATGACTTTCAATAAACTGACTGAACTCCGCAGCTCTCTGCAGCTCCATTGAATGCTGACAAGCCCAGCTTCTCATTGAGAATTAAATGAGAACTTTCCAATCTCATTTTTGATCATTCCTTTCCTACAGAATATACATTAAAATCCCATAGGCAGCCCCAAAGATACAAGCATGAGAAATTGTGCTCTAACTTCGGTTTTGGGGTGAGGACAGACCACTTTAAATCTATCCTTGTGGATGTGTCTGAGGAGGAGCAGCAGGCAACCTTATCTTGCCTAGCCTAGGGTAGAAAACAAACAGTTGGGTGGATGACTGGGAATATAGATCCATATTGGTAGAACACTTTCTAAGCAGGCATGAAATCCTGGGTTTAATCTCTATTAGCACAATGATTAAGATGATAATACTTGTGATGAGCATTGCCAGCACAAGAGGCCTAACCATGTAAGAGATGGTTAATAAATAATCATTTATTAATGACATAGAACACACAGTAGTATTTCAGATTAACTGTCTTGTTGGTTACGATTTGGGAAAACTTGATATTAGTCTCAAGCAATATTTATTTTATTGAAAACAGAATCTTCTCTCATATAATACACCGATTTTTTTGTTCTGTTTTGTTTTGTTTTTTGAGACAAGGTTTCTCTGTGTAGCCTTGCTTGTAGACCAGGCTGGCCTCAAGTTCACAGAGATCCTCCTGCCCCTTCATCCATGAGTGCTGGGATTACCAGCATACACTGATTTTTAAGTGCAGTTTCATCCTTCTTTCCTCTGGCATTTTCAGGCCCAGGAAAAGAGTGTCTAAATATTTGACCATTATAGAGCAAGTCAGTGTACTGAAATATGTCCCCCCCAGCTTGACAAAACGTGTCATAACATGGTGGGATGTTGGCTTAGATTAAGGACACTGAGGTTTAGGTTTTTCCTCCAGAGGGTAGTGACCTGGCTTTTGACAATGAGCCTCTTTTTCTTCCCACCCCTCCTGTTCCTGTACCATAAATGGATTTCAGTGAGCTACGTGGTCCCAGCATACTTCCATCGAGCCCTTCTGGTTCCTTTTTGTGTGATCCGTCAGCAGTTTGGATCAGGACTCAGAACTCTGGGCACCCCAAACCACAGCAGCGTAAAAAGGCAGCTAAGTGACTTAGCAATTGCTGAGGTCGAGCCCAGCTCTGATATGCCATGGTGATGCTTCCAGGGCTGGAGTCTGAATTGTCTGAGACGTGGGGAGTATCGTTCCTCTGCTGTGCAGAGATGAGATCCTGTCTAAACAGTGGCATACGACTCAGGAAAGGTTCTCTAGGCTTTAGAATCCAAACTCTTGTCAAGTCTCAAAACCAATGTGAGTAACGGAGTTCAGAACCACAGGCAAACGTTCCTAGGTAAAAACTAAACTTGGGTTTAGTTCCTGAAAACTTCAAGTTTACATTCCAAAAATGCTAGCCCTTTGTTAATGTTTTTTTGTTTTTTTTGTTTGTTTGTTTGCAAACAGTCAAACGGGAGACAGTTGGTGAAAAAGAAGTGGAGAGCAACAATCTGTTTATAAAATGAAAACACAGTTTTAGGACTATGGTCTTGTAGCACTCATTAGTGAATTATGACTAGCTGACATGAACCTGCGCTCTCGCCGCCACACTATGTGCTTGCTTCTAGGTGGTCAGCCTACAGGGACCATGATGCTATCTCTGCTCTTCCCTTTAATGTACTCATGATGCTAGAAAACATCTAACTGTTTGCCTTAGAATTTTGTCTACAAAATGGGGTGGTTACACCACCTACACAGTTTCTTTGTGAACAGTGAGCTATGTATCATGTGCACACTGGCTAAGGTTGGTGTTTGGAACATGGTAAGTTTTCAACTGGAATACAGCTTGTGTTTTTAGTCTTACCAACTTATATTCTCCCGCCTCAGTGTTCAACATAGGCTCTTCAGTAAGTATTAAATAAACATGATGTTTGTATCAGATATAATGGGACATAATTTAAATATGATCAATATTCATTATATATAGTCCTCAGTTAATTTTTATATAAACATGTAATTGTCAGCACAGTCAAAATACATAAAAGTCTTTATATCCTAAAATGTTCTCTGTTATGAACCCCTAGCTCTTGGCTCACGGCCCTCAACAATCTGCTTTCTGTCACTGTAGATGACTTACTCAGTCCCTAGGATTTGAATCAATGAATCATGAATTTCATATTAATTTCATAGGGAATCTTGTGCTTTTTTGTTTC
This sequence comes from Acomys minous, assembly GCF_964271855.1. Classification (NCBI taxonomy): domain Eukaryota; kingdom Metazoa; phylum Chordata; class Mammalia; order Rodentia; family Muridae; genus Acomys; species Acomys minous. The sequence continues at coordinate 44,285,255 of NC_140493.1, read as the reverse complement.
TGGCTCTCTTCTGCACAGTGTGAATGGGGGTAAAATTCCATTTACATGAGCTTTCATCATATTTTATTTTTTCTTGAATTTATAATTGATTTATGTGCATTATTGAGTAATATGTCATAACAAAGATATATTAAGATTTATTTATCTATTTACCCATGAATGAAGTCTTTTACTTCTCTTAAATTTTAGTTGCTATAATAAAGCTACAGAGATAATTCATATGTAAGTGTTCATTTGGACATATGTTTTCATTCATGTCTGGTAACTATATAGTTATGAAATTCTGGAACTGCATGATAAACAATACTTATTTAGAGTCATATATAAACACATTCATGCATGAACGTTTCCCACAGTACTTGTAGCATCTTGCATTACCAGTGGTTGTATGGGTTTTCCAGTTCTATTCATTACCACTAAAACAAAATGGTCTTGACAATAAAAATTAGGTATTTCTATTAAATATGTAATGTATTCTGGTTGAGCTTTATTTACCTCATCAATGATATGGATGGGGTGGACTTAAGGCTTTTGTGCATACTAGGTACTGTTACTGAGCTACAATGATATCCTTTTCATTTATCTAAAAATGTTTTCATTAGCATCTAGTCATTATACAAAGTAGTAAGTTTCATAATGGCATTTTAATTCAAGTAAATTGCTTATTTGACAGTGTTTACCACCGCTCATTATTTCTTGTTTCCTCACTCCCTGCTGGCCCCCTTCTTCTTCCCAGTCCCCTAAATACACTTATGTCTTATGTGTTTATATATATGTAAATATTTATTATACATAACATAGGTTCTACACGTGAAGGAAAACATGAAGGAAAGCATCTGCCTCTCCAGGTCTGGTTTTCTTTGTTTATGATGATCTGTAGATCCACCCATTTTCTTGCAAATGATGTTATTTCCTTCTTTATGGCTGAAACTCCCTTGTATATATCTACCATGATTTCTTTATCCATTTATCTCTTGATGAACTCCAATGCTGAATATATAATTGGCTTTTCATCTTTTCTTCTCAGTTAATTTTTTTTAAAAAAATTATATGTTTATTTCCCTTAGAGTTGGCACATATGATGATATTTACATTTTGGATGCTCAGCATTCCATATTTTGTGTTACTTAGTATTTTTGTTGTCTTTTAATGAATGGTGTTTAGCTTTGCTCTGCCAGGTGGCTATGATATTTGTAGATCAACTTGCTACTCTTTTGACTTATTTTAAGCCTTTATTATAAATTGTCTTTTACCCTAGCTTATTTTAAGCTCCTGAGAACTAACTATAGTTTTGTGATCATTACCACACACCTCTAAAAACCACCTAGAGGAATATATTTTACCATTGGTTAGGCCCAAACACTCGTGAAGTTTTTGGCTAACAGATTCCTGGTGACTCTTTAGCTTGCTTCTTGTATTGCTGAATATACCTGCCCATCATATGCTAGTCATGCCTCTTGAATTACATGTGCCTTTATATTTAGCCATTGACTCAAAGAAGCAGTTACAGTCCATGGCATCCTTTAAAGTTTTTTTTTCAACTCTCTGGTTTGCTCTTCTAATTCTAGCCACATAATTTTCTTTAAGCTCTACTGTTAAACTCTTCAACATATTAAGAATGTCTTGCTCATTTTGAGAACCCTTTATCATACTATAGACTGGAGAGTAGATCTGGTAGAAATTTGGTACAATTGCAGAATGTCTTAGGGTTTCTTTGCTGCAATGAAACACCATGACCAAAGAGCAAGTTGAAGAGAAAATGATTTATTTGGCTTACACTTCTACATTTCATTTCATCATTGAAGGAAGCTAGGACAGGAACTCAGACAGGACAAGAACCTCGAGGCAAGCATTGATGTAGAGGCCATAGAGGGTTGCTGCTTACTGGCTTGCTCCCCATGGCTTGTTCAGCTTTCTTTCTTATAGCACCCAAAACCACCCACAATGGTCAGGGTTCCCCCATCAATCACTAATTGAGAAAAAATTACATATATATTATAGAAGCATCTTCTCAATTGAGATTCCTTCCTTTCAGATAACTCTAGCTTGTGTCAAGACTAGAACGTTTCTTAGATTCAAATTCCTTTGTCCTTTGCCCCATGACTATATACTACATACAGAGAGATTGCATTTAATTTCCACTCAAATTCAGAAGACACAAAATTCTGGACATTTTTTTTGTTTTTATAATACACATTTTACATATGTTTCTAGCCTTTTAAGCAGGGACACAGATATATTCTCAAATATTTATCGTAGCTGCATGAGAAAGCTGATGTATTTCTTAACAGAGTAGATGGCATTATCAAGATCAAATGATTCCATTAGAAGCTGGAATTAAAGCACATGCCAGTGGTCAAGGTCTTTCTATTTCTGTTTCTACAACAGGTCAAAATATCTTACCTCACCAGGGCTTTGTAATAGTTTCTTCCTCTAGTTAATGTGTTTAGGTCAAGTCTGTGGGCAGTTGCCAATTGAATTGTTATTGGTTCTCTTTGAAAATTGCTTAGATTCAAGCTCCTTTTTTACTACGCCTATATACTTTATGTATAGCTGGTGAATTTAAATCAAGGAATGTCTCTGCCCCACAGAATATTCTATTGGTATCTGAACTGAACTGAATTGTGATCTCTTTGTGGGAAAGATCAAACCTTAATGTTGTCTGTATTCATACCATTTAGCATAATATAACTCATACTATGTCTCCAATACCAATCAGCTGGATATGTAAAAATACCTAATTATGACATTTTAGAATAGAAATCAATGTAATGAAATTACGTCAAGTCATGTCCCTTGGTTTTAATTTTTCTCCTTAAAAAGTTGCATAAAAACTGACAGAGACAGTTTATTGCCTGAACAGTCGCCCAAAACTCTCTATAATGTTTGAGCATCAGCCTTCTGGCCCAATATATCTGGCAGACATATTTGCAAGACAGGAACTACTGAGGCCTTGCTTACCTTGTTTTGCCAGAGTCTGACCAATAACGTTTCCCGCATCCAAGCTTGCCCATTGTTAGGCAGAATTCTGTCTATGGTAGAAACGAGAACACTTTTCCCAGTGGCTGTTTTGCCATTTGAAGCCATCTCCGTAAGAAGGTTCTGAGATGTTCATCATCTTTGAGGTAGGCTGGATGTTGTCAGGAGTTAACTTGTCTTGTTGTCAAAGAATCTTTGGAATAATAAAAACAGCTTTAAATGCCATAATCTGTAGGTATCTGAGGCTTTTGAAGACCTCATCTATTTTACTTTATATATTTATAGAATCCTATGTGTCTGTTAGATGTATGATATATATTCCTGTGATTAAAAATAGACTATTAATTGACATTACCATGATTTGCTCAAGTAACAATTAGCTCGTATTATTTAATTAGCCTAAATAGCCTATAATACCACTTTTAAAGTATTGGAAGCAAACTTTGTATTATAATTGAGTTGTATGGCTATAATACTTTATAGTAGAGTAGAAACACACACACATATACATATATAAAATGTTTGAAGAATAATCTTAAATTTGAATTCTATACTAATGAATCAAAATTAAACTCATTTTGTATCAATATAAAAATTCTATATTAATGAATTAACAATAACCTTATTTGTGAGTAACAATGGCCTTAAGTTGAGGTATACATTCAATTGCACTTCTGGTTCACTCAGGTAATTTTTATTCCTTCTCAAATCTCTGATGGGTTGAAGACCAGATAGTTTAGTCTTACAACTAAGCTTAGTTGTTTAGGGGTTAAGATGTTTTCAGGTCTAGATGGATGTGTTAAGTTAATAGAGATGAGATATGATAGATACTGAATTTCATTCTGAATTTTAGACTCACCAAGATAGGAAAGGTGTTTTCTTAAAGTTTGCTAAATAGAAATAGCAAATCACTATGAATGTAACATTTATATAATTCATGATTGTTTCATGGTTATTCCTGCTGTATGTAGTTTATTTTGTTTATGTGTAATAATATAAGTGTATATGTAAAAAAGAAATATAATTTAAAAAGAGAAAAATGCTGCATAAAATTTATCATACCAATGGTTAGTGTATGTGGGGAACTGGTCCCAAAATACCCCAAAGGAAGCAAGTCCATTGTATAAAGTGATATTACATTCCTCTTTCTTAATTTGAATAATTTCTAAAGATTCAAGTCTAGTATCTAATGGGAGAAGATATGTGATGTTTGCCCCTATATGTCTAGATTAGTTTACTCAGAATTACTGTGTCTTTATAGGAATAATTTTCCATTGTGTATATGTGTTACATTTTCTTTTCTTCTTTCTTTTTTTTCTAGTTCTCATAGAGGTCTCCTTATTACTAAGATGGTCAAATGTCCTGTGGTTGCACTCCAGGCCTTATCTGAGATGCTAAGGCCACTGTGGTCCAGCTACATGCCCTTTCAGCGGCCTTCCTGGCCATAAACACCAGGCATGTGCACTCCTCCTTCTCTTCTGTGCAGCACCCAGATATTAGTATAAAATGAAAGGTCAGGTCTTCATATTCCCACCCGCCTAAGGATCCTACATAGACCCTCAAACACACCTCATAGCATCTTTGTCCTGTCAACACTGGTTCCCTCAGTGCTATGGGCCTTTCTGAGTCTCCTCATCCAGAGCGAGGCTGCTATTACAACTTTCCCACATCCAAGCCCAGAGCCAAGCGACCAGAACAAATCCCTCTGAGTGGTATAGCATATGCCTTTAATCCCAGCACTCAGGAGGCAGAGGCAGGCGGGTCATTGTGAGTTCGAGGCCAGCCTGGTCTACAAAGTGAGTCTAGAACAGCCAAGGCTACACAGAGAAACCCTGTCTCGAAAAGGAATGTGTTACATTTTCATGATGTGTTTATCAATGGAATTTCCATTTCCTAGCTATTGTAAATATTGCAGCAGTGAGCATGTATGAGGACGTATCTCTAGTAAGATATAGAGTCCATTGGGACTACAAATACAAGTGGTATAGCTGGATTGTGTATCATAGTGATGCAATGTAAAAACATGCCTAAATGAGCATTATTCTGAATTGCGTAGGGAATAATTGAAATAATGTTTATATCAGAAAGAACATAGTTTTCAGAGATGGTTTTCTAACTGGGTTTACATGAATCCATGAGTATTTGGATATGGAGAGACAAGCACATTGCGTATGAATATGGGTTATTCTAAAACAGAAGGCATGCAACTTTATTATAGTTTTTTGATATTGAATTTCACTTTCTATAGTAGATCTGAGAGGTATTATTCTAGCGCATTCTGTACAAGGGTGAATTCTATATATCCTATCTCTATAGTTAATCTTTCTTTTGGGCTTCAATCTAGAAATTTCTATTTCAATATGTATCTTGTATGCTAAGATATCCCATATTTACATTCAAAATGACACTGTTAACTATTCTGAATTAAGAATTCTTTCCCTGACTTTAAGACAATGTCCAAAACCTTTACTCCAGCATAAAGTTCCTTCAGCATGCAGTCCCTGGTGATTGCAGCTTCATTGCCAGATCCTCCTTTCCCCTCCAACTCTACATAACTATTAAATTTTATTATATAGATTAATTTATTTCTGCTATATTTTTGTCTTACCATGGTAAATTTCTTCTGGTTACTTTAGGTTCATTTTTTTTTTTTACCTCTCTTACTTGATCTTTTTAGAATGCTGTTTCCTGTGTATGACAAATAACAGGATTCTTTGTCTCTGATATCTGATTGATCTTGGCCATAAACTGTTCTAGGAAAAGTGGGAGAGAATATGTACAAAAATGTGTCCTTTCTGTTGATCTATGTACCCAAATTCCCATGTGATTGCGCCAGGGGAGATAGGACTTTGTTGCTCATTCTGGATAAGCAAAACCTAACTGAGTCATTCTGCTGTGGGGGAAACTGTGATACACTTTTATGCATGGAAGAGCTTACGTTTCCAGCTTCTGGGAGTGTTCAAGGTCTTAACTCCTTCCATGGGGGCACCTGCCGTCCAATGACTGATTGATTTATAAGTATAAAGGTCTGGTTTTCCATTCCAAATTTGGAACAATTTGAAGGAGTCATCACAGCTTAAGAACCTCCAATTCTTGTGTGACAGGTGTGACTGTGGAGCAAAATGCTAGGGTAGGGTAGTACTTCTTTAAGTTAACTAATGCATTCTGTACTTCAGCTATATTTACAATTCCTTCCAGAGCTATGCTCTATCAGTATACCTTGATGATTATGTATTGTTTTTCAAACCTTGTGTATTTAATGTATTATCATAAAAGAAATATGAGAATTATTCCTTGTCAGTATAACATGACAAATGAATACAAAAAGATGATACATAGGTTTTGGTGAATGGATATGTGCAAATGTAAGTTATATTTTATAAAAAATAAGTATATATCATCCCTAGAGTGTTGTACTCTAATCTCCTTCATTTAATAATGTATCATGTGCTTTAAAGCACACCAATAAATAAGCATTTACATGAATTTTTAGGTACTGCTGAGTAGCTGACATTTTACCTCTATGGATGCATAATGCTTTATTAAAAACAATCCTTCATTTATTTATCTTTAGGTTGTCCTCTCTTTTACATTGTTGTACACAAGGAAAACTTTGAAAATACTTTTGCAGTTTTTCTTGGGATAAATCTGTAGACGTGGAACTGTAGGATATAAGTGGCATGTTTTTGGTCTTTTAATTCATAGTGTCAAATATCCTTCTAAACAAATTGCACAAACTGACTTTCTACTAGCTGCATAAATGAATATATTCTCAGCTTTGATATGATACTGATATAAATTATCACTCTTTTTAAGTACTATTTCTCTGACTTGCAGAAAATAATCCTTTTTCAATGTTAACCTTTGCTTTTCCTTTCTCCTTGGCATTTACATCCTTTTCAAATTGTGATCATTTTTATACTCTTTAATATTTTTAGTTCACTTCTATATCTTTTTAAAAATTGGCTTTTATGTGTCCTCTATATAGTCTTAACATTAGTATTTACCTTATCTCATATGTTGCAAATATCATCCATATTTGTGTCCCTTGTCTTGATAAGGCTGGTAATAGTGCTGGTAGTTAGGCTAGTACAGTTGTTGTCTTATTTTTGCTCTTGGTGGCACTTCTGGTGTTGTTGGTATTGCAGCAGTGTTATGTTTGGTGTTGTTGGTCCTGATGCTGCTGTGGTTTACAGTAGCTGTGGTGATGATGCTTTATTTCACTTCACTGAAGTGTAATTGTATCAGTATTTTCTGCTTATAATTTTTACACATAGTGCCATGTGACAAAAAAGACCATTGCTATGGTAAAACATGCATTAAAAATTACATCATTTGTTCTAATATATTATATACACCACACACTCACATACTGTTTAACATTTAACTGGAGTTAATTTGATATAAAATGTGTATTAGTGTAAAAATATCTTGAGACAATTAAAAGGCGAGACTGAACATAGTGCTCACAAGTAGAGACGGTTAAGTCATATGATGCAGAGTCCTCAAGAGAAAGGAAGGATAGCAGGCTACCAAGAAGAGACTTGATACCCTATGAGCATATACAGGGGGAGGAGGTCCCCCTCAGTCACAGTCCTAGGGGAGGGGAGTAAGGGGAAAATGGTAGGGAGGGAGGAATGGGAGGATACAAGGGATGGGATAACCATTGAGATGGAATATGAATAAATTAATAAAATATATAAAAAATAAAAAAGAAAGCAGTCTCTTCTTGGTGGCACTCAGAGGAAGGATAGCAGGCTACCAAGAAGAGGATTCATTTATTTCTAAGACATGAATTTCTTGAGAGCAAAAATCTTATTTCTCCTCTTTACTCCAAGTTCTGAAGATGGTGCTGGGAAATGAAAGTGTTTAATAAATTGGAACCAGGAGCTTGGCTTTTAAGTGTAGCTCCATCCAAGGCCAAGGTTGTTGTTGCTTTCAATAACCATTTTCTTCATTTTCATTTTAAAAAATAATTTATTTAGATTACATCCTGATTGTTATCTCCTTACTTATATCTTCCCGTTTCCCCCCTCCCTCTTTGCCCTATTCCCCTCCCTTAGACCTTTGGCAGAAGGGACCTCCTCCCTCACCTTATGATCACAGCTTATCAGGTCTCATCCAGATAGCCTGCTTCCCCTTCCTCTGAGTGCCACCATGCCTTCCCACCAAGGGGAGCTGGTCAGTTGGGGGCACCAGAGTTCAGTCAGAGGCAGTCCTTGCTTTCTTCACAAGCATGGAGATTGCGCTGTCCATTGGCTCAATGTAAAGAAGGGGTCTAGGTTTAATGCGTGCATTGACCTCAGCTGGTATAAAAGCCAATGTTGTAAAGCACCACTCAAACAATGATAGACTGATGAGCTCTTTGGAATTTACTCCTGGGAAGATCCTCTCAAATCACCAAATACCACTTCTTTATACCCTGTTTGCAGCTCTCATGCTTATATTTTAGAACGTTAACATAAGAATCAAAAACATCTCCAACTGAGGAATCTTAAACCCGGCCCCCGCCCAGATTTTTGCTCAGGAGCCCATTGTATCCAGAAGCATCGGTACTCTAGCCTGGCAGGCCTAGTTAATCATTCCAGCTCTTCTAATTATACTTAAAAATTGGGTAACAATATAATAGATTTCCACGTAGATTTTTCATGTATTTTTTTTTATTTTGGTTAAAAATTCCTTTTCTCTCTCATTTCCCTATCCTGTCTTCCTGCTTAAACTTTTCTGATCCTAATATTCACCAACTCTACTTTCATTTTTACCTGCGTTCTACCCAATTAGTGACTTTTCTGTTGCTGTAATAAAATGTCACAACCAAGAGAACCTTATGGAAGAAAGATTGTTTTTCAGCCTACAGTTCAGTTCGAGAGAGAGACAAAAGTCCGTACATCACAGGGGAGGTATGACATGGCAGCATGAGCGGAAGCCTACATGAACATGTATCCATGCACACATTAGAAACGGGGGAAACATGATAATCTCACCCCTAATACTTCCATAACTTCCTTAAAAGCACTACCGTGTAGTGAGAAATTTTGGTTTCTTTAAAAACGCAAAAAATGTTACGGGAATATGTTTTTGTTTTAATTTCAGGTATGAGATTTGGGACTGCTTCAGATGGTCTACAGCAGCTGACTATGATTTAGTTGCCCCTTGTTCTGGCACGGAGATGATTATTTGTTGGCTGAGGATACTGTATGTTTGAGATTCTGAGGACTCTTGTGAGAGCCTACTCTTCGAGTTGAGGGCAGCTGCTGTTTCCCCTGCTGTTCCTGCTGCTGCTGTTGCTGGTTGATATTTGCTCCTGCTGCTGTGGCTGGTAAGTGTTGTGGATGGGTTGCTGGTTTCTGATTTGGAAATATCCTGATGATGAAGAAGATCAAATCCAGCCCAAGGAACTCAACACCCTTAACCAACAGGATGTAGTCTAACTGTATCAATGCCCCATTTCCTCTCTAACATTCTTTCTCTCCTACCTAGTGTTTAGGGGGGAGGGTTGGAAGGATTAGGGGTGGTGTAGGAAGGTAGAACAAAGAACCAATAAAGTAGCCTACTGTCTGGCTACACCACCAAGCAAGGACCAAGTGTTCAAATACATGAATGTTAGGGGGAACATTTTTTTATTCAAACTGCCACATTTCCTTTCATCTTTCTCTAGTGAGATCTTTACATCCCCAGAATTTTCCATTATACTTTCAATTCACTTTTGTTCTATTCACCCCTTAAAGTATCACATCAGTGGCCCCTTTCTAGTTTCCTGGGTTATATAGATGCTCTAAAGCAAACATGCAAAATACAAATGTCTACCAAACATTTAGAAATAGCTCAACATCCTGATCCTTGGGGAAATTCAGATTAAAAGCGCTTTAAGATCCCATCTCCACAGTGAGAATGGGCACCACCATGAATACTAATGCCAGCTGTGTAGATGTGTATGGTGGAAATGCAAACTCTCACATGTTGTCTGTAGGAGTGTAAACTAGTGTAGTCATTTTAGAACGTGATCTTGAGGCTCCTCAAAAAGCTGTGACCCTGGAATTTTGATTATGATTGTATTGAACTTACTTATAAATTCCTTTAGGAAGGATGGTTATTTTCACACTATTGATTCTTCAAGCCAGGGACATGAGATTTGCTTGGATTTGAGGCCCACTCCACAGGAGGGAGTCTATGCCTAGTACCGTAAACCCAGTCAAAATCTCATGTCCTGGAATGGCATAGGCCCTAGGAAGAAACTTACTACTGTTAGCTAAATTTCATCAGTATAAAACTGCTTTCTAAAGCACAATGTTTATAGTTATTGACTATATACTGACTAGTTATTGACTATATATCAACTATATATAGCCTTAATCAGAGAAACCTTTCTTTGCATGAATAGTGGTTAGTTTAGAGAATCATGTCTTTTCCAACATGCTGAGAAAAGTGACTGATAAAGGTTTGTTGCTAAACAAGACATAATACTTTTCTCTGAAACTCAGGAATCATTGCATAAAAGGAGGCAGAAAGAATAAAAGAGCTAGTAGAGGGTTAAGAGGACCAAGAGGTCCTCCCTTTAGAGTCTGACCCAGCCATGCAATCATGGTCTCACAGCAGATGTGGCTGCCTGCACTGGACCTGTAAAAACTGGGTTCTTCAACAGTTAACCAGGCATCAGAGAGGGACTCATGGACTCCCAAATCTCCCAGATGAGCTGTTGATTACTGATGGATGAGTCAGTCATTGTCTTCAGTTGTGTGATCACTGGGAGGGAAGTCACAGGTCATCAGTGAATAGTTCTTAACTCACGATCATACAGGTGGACATGACTGAAATCAATTGAGTCACAAAACAAAACAAAAACACAGGACTCTGGGGACTTGTAAGGGAAAAGTGGGGTTGAAACTGATGAGGGGGAGATAAAATAGTATGGTGGTGAGAATACTGAGAATGCATTATTTATGTGAAATGTCAGAGGGCAAATTTAAATATCGAAAAACCCCAAAACATTGAAATTATTATTATATTCCATCATTACCTCAGCAAAATTACTTTATACTTATTATGAATGTAAATCAGCACGAAATAGTTTACGGAATACTTTACAGATTCTACATATAATTCTTTGAAGAATTTACCACTGTTAGCTCACTTTACAGATAAGAGTATTGAAGTTTAGGAAGTCCTCAGTGTGTTTCATGGATGTTGGGGTGAGGCTTGGAGGAACTATTCATTATCTTTTACTTAATAGAGCTTCTCAATCTATTTCCCAATGTTGAGTACTTTATACTGACCTAGAATGGGGAAGGGAATGATTTCAAAGGACAATAGGGACTAATGTCAACCGGTTGTAATATCCCACCCCTACCCAGGGGACCTTATTGGAGACACCTTGCATCGCTCCTGTGAAGCACCAGGCTGTGCCACACTGTGCCAGGCTGGCTGCTTCAAGTTTTGCCCCTTGGGCCCCCTCTTATTCAGCTTCCTCAGGGTGCCCCTTCTTTAGCTCTTCAGCTCCTGTGGACACCAACCCCCTCTTCTGGTTCCCTCACTTTGTGTTTGGCATGTGATCCCTGAGAGGGATGCTTGGATCTTCAGCCTGTGTTGCTGGCCTCTCTACACCTCTGGTCAGCAACACCTTGGGATTCCAGAGAGGCTGAGGCTAAATCTCCATAACTCCTGGGACCTGAGATCAGTTGCCTGGGGAAATGGAAAGGTGAATTCACGGAAGAAGTGCTGAGCCTGAAGTATTAGTTGTAGCTTCTGCTGCCAGGGAACTCAAGGGAAGGGAGCCTTGTCCAACTGGAGTGAGTCCGTGAGCTTCAGTGCCATCCCTGTGGCAGCAATGTCAAAAATAGCCATTCCTTTGAGGCAAGGAACATTGCATGGTCTGCCACTGCCAGCCAGGTACTAGGACCAGGAATCTGGCCCTTCAGTGTAGGTTCATAGTTTATATGAGTAAAGTTGTTTTGTTCTACCTCGGAATATACCTCAGAGTTTAAGTCTATTTAAACCCACTGAAACACAAGTCAATAGGCCACTTCCCTACAACTTTCTGTTGTATTTCCAGCCTAATTGTCACAAAGGTCATTTCCAGCCCCTCAATAGATTATGCTAATTTTGGTGAAAAGTCTGAAAAGCCACCAGTCCTTGAACAACAACAACAACAGCAACAACAGCAACAACAACAACAATAACAAAAATCCACCAATCTCTGTGTTCTCCTAAGCCTCATCCCTTAAGAAATCTTATATGAGCCCTGGATTCATTCCTCCCAGTAAATCTTGTATGAGATTTGCTGCCTGGTGTGACTCTCTCATAGGAAGAAGCAAAGAGGGGCTGAGGCTCCTAAGCTCCTCAGCTACCCTCCCATGGGAGCTGCATCACTGAGGAAGAGGTGTGGCAAAGGGAACTGGTACCCTGTAGCACTCCAGTTCTTCAATGGAGACCCTCCCTCAGGGCTGCAAGTCTTCTGCTGAGATGGCTTCCTCTTCGAGCTGTGTGGTTCATTCCACTGGGACTCTGTCCCACCTCAGAGCTGCTGTGTGGTTCCTGGGCTCTTGAGTCCCAGGATACCTTTTCATCTGAGCAGGAAGGTCTATAATTTTAAAGAACAACCACTTTTGATGCCATTTCCAAGACCTACAGCTATCTGAAACCCGATCTCTGGAAAGAGAGTGTGTTCACTAAGTCTCCTTATCAGAAATTCACTGATCATCTTGTGAAAACCCACGCCAGAGTGTCTGTTCAGAGGACCCAGGCTCCAGCTGTGGCTACCACATAAGGGTTTTTACAAGAAAAATAAAGTGAATTAATTCTGTTAAAAATAATAAGAACTAATGTCAATTGGTACTAAGTGCCAGACACCAATGTATCCATACATACTCTGCCCAGTATCTCTGCCAGGTGGCTGTTATGGCCTTCCATCTTTAGCGGATGTAGAACCTGAAGTTAAGAGAAAGGAAGCTGCTGATTCTCTCAGCTGGTAAGTGGCTGAAAAGAGTTCATAGACTGTGGGATGCTTTTTGGTTCCAGGAGTGATTGATTATGTTGTCCACCCCTCCTCTTCTTGTGTCTCACTCAAATCAGTGACCCAAATATGCCTAATTTTTTGATGAGAAGACTTAATTCTGAGCTATTGTAGTGAGAGAATTCAGACACAGTTTCTAAAATTTTCTTTGGGAACTTTAACCTGCAGTATGAGTTTGGCTAATCCAAGGGAGAGTGTGACTAATCTGAAATCCATTCCTGTGCAACCAGATCCCTCACACTGTGGCGTTGGTTGCTATAAGAGTGATGAGTTTCTCCCTTCAACATTGCATTGTTTTCTAACTCACTCACAGTCTTAGGATGAATAATCATGGGAGGGGAAGGTGCCATGAGTCTTTAGGAATAGCCTAAGTAGAGGGGTAAAAGCACAGCCACTGCAGAGTCCCTTTGAAAAGAGTCAAATGTGTAGCTAGGGAACCCCCTATTCTCTATCAGGCCTCCAAGTGATTTCCAATGAACTCTGCATGACCAGGTGCTTATTTAAACACACATGTACTTCCTGATGGCACAATGAAATAATGATGATGATAGACACTAAATATGTTAATGTGGTTGCCATAATTTTAGTTTAATTTTTTAAAAACTCAATATATAATACCTTTGTTGTATTTGAATTGTCTTGCCAAAATTAAACATTTATTTTCATGAGGATTTTAAGAGGAATAGTGATTATGTTTAGGAAGATAAACATATAGAAACAGCATAGTAGGCAAATAATAAGCTAATTATTTAATAGTTATTACAGAATAGGTTTTGTCCCACTGAGTTCTCATCACCCCAGATGAAGAAACTCCATAAACATTTGCTGAGTGGCTAAATCAATGAGGGCAAGGTATGCTGGGTACCTTTTCTGGATCAGTAAGATTTCTTCACCTTTGCACATAGTTTGTGATTTTATATGGAAAAAGAAGGTCTGGGTTAACGTTTATTCAATACCCATTAATATTGTCACCATTTTTAGACATTTCTGGGTAATAGCAAACCAAGATGAAAGGATTCCTGTCCACACGTCTAAGGGTTGGGGCATGTAAACAGATAAACCAATAGTCATTGCTATGTCAGGCATAGCAATTGCAAGGTGGAAGAAATGCCTTGTTTTCTGATATTCCAGTCTGAAGGGGCTTCCTGGAGAAAGTGATATTTGAATTATTGTGGAAGGAATAGATGCTTCCGGTTAGTTTTCCTTAATATAATAATTTCCACTTCCATCCTTCTTGTTATTGTCATTGTTTTCCTTAAAGACACAATTAGATTTATTTGTATTTTTACTTATGAATGTGTGTGCATGTGTCTGTGTCTTTGAGACTGACTGTATGCTACCTGTGTGCAGAGGTCCATAGCAGCCAGAAAAGGGAGTTAGATACTTTGGCTCTGGGGTTATAGGTGGTTTTGAGCCATGCAACATGGGTGCTAGGAACTGAACTCTAGTCCCATGGAAGAGCAGCCAGTGTTCTTAAACTCTGTGTCATCTTTCTAGATGTACTTTTGTTTTTTTCAGTGTCTCACATCCAGTTTTATTCAAATTCGCCCAAACTTATAGCAAACATGTTAGCTCCATCTAAAAAAATGTATGCCATATTTTATCTACAATGGTTACCGTGCCTTTCATTGATTCTTTTTTTTCTTCTTTTCCTTATAGTCCTTTAATAGAAGGCCAACTCTTGCCTTGCCCAATTGAGAGCTTCTGATCCACTGTTCTCATTAAGTTTCTTTTCGATATTCATGGCCAACATTTGGTTTCTAAATGAAAGTCTTTTAATCTTTTCAATCTCTTGTTGATAGGGTGAGACTGTGTTGTTATCTATTACCACATGACCTAGTTTAGACTCAGTCTTGGCATCCAACCTCGCATTTCTAACCAGATTCCCAATCCATCTTTCAGCTTCTTTTGGAGTCATATTCGGATTATTTGCTACTACATACACTGGTGGATATCACAAAAAGTCTCAGATATGAAGAGATGGGTATTCTCAATGAAGTGCTCAAGACATGTCACCAAGAAGAAGTCATTCACAAGCACTGCTTAACATTTCCTTAGCTTTTTTTGGGTGCCACTGAAATCAAAGTTAACATATAATCACTCAACAAATTCTGTTATTGGGTCTTTTTATGTGTAGGACTCCTGTTGGATAACCTTCACTGGATCTTTCAGCAACTTCCAGCATTTCTGCACATCTTTGTTTGTTATGGCAGGAGTGGTCAAAGAGCAGAGAATATGTGGACATATTGTTTGGATTGCATTAAGGTATTGTGAAATCAATAATATTACCATGGCCTTTTGGATGATTGAAAAAAGAGAGACCAATGGATGAGCCATGTTTGCTGATGTTGAGACTGGAGAGGAGAGTTCACAGAATTATTGTCTATGGTCCCTTTTAACCGAGTAAGATGTCCCATGGCTGCATCTCAATTCTGGATTAAGATTTCAGAGGCTAGTTTTCCCCAGAGTGAGCTTTAAACATTTTTATTTGTTGCTGGAACCAGAGTTCTGAAGGGCTAAAGGTAGTCTACTGCTCCTGAGTAAATTCCACACTCATATTGGAATTTTGCCTGTCTGTAGAGGGTAGCTAAATACTCTTGCCTAAACCCATGCTTCTCTGCCAGGTAGTCAAATAGCATCTGACCATCCCAGGTCGACTGTACCTGCCTTTTAGTTTCTGGATCTTCAAACATCTTCACAATTGGTTCTGTTTCTGCCTGGAGCTGTTTCAGCTGGGCAACAATGGTGTTTCTTTTTTTCCTCAAAGCACGAGGGATGTCATCAGAATAAGGGTTTTTGTAGACATCCATAGAAAAGTCTACCATATTGGTACCAATAAAAACGTATGATTCTCCTTGTAGTAGTTTTTTTTCATTATATATCTCTTTCACAGAGATTAACTCAAGAAACAGAAAGACCAGGTGCCAATCCCAAAAATGCGCTATGAGAGTAGTCAGGTCGTACTCTGCCATCTTGCCTGTTTGCTTTCTAGAATCACTTTTATTTTTCTCTGTGGATGAATAAAATTCTGTTGTGCATGTGTACCACATTTCCTAGATTTACAATCATGTGTGTGTGTGTGTATGTGTGTGTGTTATGTGTGTATACTCATTTGTGTTTAGGTCATGAAACTAGAAAGAGCATTCTTTAGGGTTGGTCTGGTGCTATATATTCTGATGGAAATGACTGGCCTCTAAGATCTAGCTGCTGCCCAGAAGAGCACATTCTTACACACACCTGTGCTTGTTGCTCTACCTATTTAAAAGTTGATTGGTTAATAAAAATGCTGACGCTTGGGATTTGGCAGCAGGTTGACAGACAGAATTTGAGGTTCGAAAGCCTGGTGTCAGGGGACCATGATTCAGGGAGAGAGAGGAGACAGTTACAGGAAGAGAAAAAAAAAGAAGAGGTCACAATGGGTTAGCTTGGAGAGAAGCACATGACCATATCAACTTGGATGGAGGGAAATGTCCCAGATAGGAATGATTACAGCAGATGCCTGATATGGGGGCTGGGAAGTGATAAGGATAGTTTAGAGGGTTAATGCCTTCTAGGTAAAATTAGGCTACTCTAAAATACAACAAGTGTCTATGTCTTTATTGATTATGATAGCAGATTAGATGTTACATTATAATAATAAACATTATTAGATATTTTACATTTTGTACAACAGGGCATCATGAGAGGGAGCAGGAAGAAATCTTAAGAATTGGGTTAAAAGGTATATGAATACATATGGCAGGATAGCAGAAAGGGGGCCATATTAGCAGGGATGGATCAGCTGAGATCACGGAGATCAGGGGAGGGCAGTGAAGGGTAGGAACAAAATTTACAACAAAACTTAATACATGTATAAAAATGTCATAATGACACCCATTAATGTATATGCCAAGTTAAGTTTCAAAAGTTAAAAGCAAGAGATGAAAAATAATGTTTCTTCTCTGTGGTGATGAGCTCTGGAATAAGGAGAATGGTAGGAAGACATAAAGAGGCATAACAAAGAGTGTATGGGTCTTAGGAGAAGTGGACTGTCTAGAACATCAGGGAGTGATAATGTCTCTCTTTAATGGCTAATCCACTGGTGTTTATTTGGAAGTCATTCTGCTCAGCACATGGGCCTTCTGAAATTAAATTGACATATCTAGGTTTGCCCCCACAAATATTCTTTTGGTCTGGAGCAGATAATGATAAATTAAGTATTAGCCATGCAGAAAACTGAGAGAAAATACGATTCTCTGGGATTGTACATCCTGGAGAATTTATCTTTCTTGTGTTAGGAATTAAGAAAGGAAAGAAGTTGGACTTGTATAGGAGTCAAAGCCAGCCAGGCCAATGAGACAGCATCAATCGGAGAAAATGTGAATACTCAAGAAACCATGTAGTCACCCAGATGATAGACTTTAAACCAAGGCGCATGAGAGATGAATCAGAGGAGATGAGTGAGGGTTACATCATAAAGTATATAGCTAAGAATTAGTAAATGTTATATGGATGACTCTAGGTGTTTAGGATGACAATTGGGGACAGTGAGCAGGGGAAGAAAGTTAATTTTGTGCTTCCATTGAGTGAAAAATTTAGAGCAGCTGGATTTTTGTTCACAGCTTTTGGAATTAAAGTATGGAGCAACTGTAAAGGACACATTTGGGTCATAGAGCACCTGGACTTTTAGCACCACACTAACCCTATTGCAGCTAGAACAAGCCTCATGCATTCAAAATGCCTCTTGCTCTGTGATCTATGGATATAGTAAGAAAGGCATGGATGAATGTTCCTACCCACTGGATGGTTAAAGAGGCTACATCCTAGGCTGATTCAGACACATGGCCACAATTACGTGCTGTGTGCTGGTTTTGTAGTTGAGGCAGCCCCAGACCTCTGGCTTACTGCCCTGGTACACTGCCTTTTCCTCAGAATTTACTGTGTGGGTTTTCAAAGACCATTCAAAGCCAAGTATTTCTCTAAAAAAAAAAAAAGATTGCTTTCTCTATTGCAGCCCTTAGAATGGAACTGTCTTCCATCCATGACTGCCTAGGCTTTCCTTAATACTACTTCTATGATGTGGCAAATTACATCAGTGTGTACAAAGGACATCTCCTTGTAGGATTATCACAAATGTCTCTGTGAAGTTGCGACTGTCCTCATAAACTTTCTAAATTTGCTTCCCATCACTTCACTGTGTTTTTTTCTGTTTGCTTGGACGACATAACATTATCTATAAAAGTGGTCGTATTGTTGCTCCATTTTAAAGTGCTTATGAATTTGTGCATTAAAGTATGTTCCTTGCAAGGGTACATGCATGTGGAGGTCACAGAACAACCTTGAGTGCAGCTCCTTGCTTTCACTAGATAACTAGAACCTTTCATGGGTTTTAGGTATCTGAACACTGGTCTTTATCTACAACTCCATCTCCAACAAGTGTCTTTACCTACTGCTCCATCTCCCCTGCCCACCATGGTCAAATGTTTTCACCTATCAGCTATAGTGATGGTCCCTGTTCCCTATGGCAAAAAGCCAGAGGACCAATAACTTTCTCATACCTATGGCTTTATATGGAAAAAGGCAAAGACTTACGATTTATGTCTAAGATTAATGACTAAAGGAGGTTAGGGAAAATTGTTCATGGAATCTTCTTGTTAGGACAAAAAAAAATGTAGGTGCAGTAGGAGGTTCACTAAGCATCCATGAGAAATAGCAGCATATTCAGGATAAATGTTTCCTTCCTCATTCCTGTAGGATGCAGTGGCATAGTTCATTCAAGTCGTTGAGGTTGTCACAGAGAGAACACTGTGGAACGATGCATAAAAAAGTAGTAAAGTTTCATGTCTCATGATGGAATCAGTAAAAGTTAGATAAAAATCACCCAGGAATCATTTCAGGGGGCGGGAGTGGTGGTGAGATGGGGGGACGAGACTATGAGGGTAGCTAACATGATTACCCAGTCTCCTTGAAATTTCCAAAGTCTGGGAAATATTTTTACAAATATGATACGTTCAGAATTCCTTTCTAATTACAGCATGTTTATCATTGTAACCAAAGCTATCTGGTGGAGAGGAGTGTGCTTTCTGATGTGGAACAGCCATGATGTGAAGCGTCGTGTGATGCCCTTAATTAACCACTGCTTTATTTCTAGACACAGGGCCGATTCTGCACATGACTGGGTTTCACTTTTGTGGGTGGCAAAAAAGAGAAAGTAGCGTGAAGTAAAAGATGGGCTTATATGTTTTCCTTCTCTGTGTCTTAGGAGTGGAAATGTCTCTTGTCCGTGGTGAACAGAAGCAGACATGAGTTATGATTATGGTCTTTGCCTTGTAATTTCAGTGTCATCAAGATGTGCTCTGTTTATTACTGCACTTAGAAAGCCTTGGGATATTAGCCACATAAAGTCTCTGTCTGTAGATTCTATTACCACACCCGTCAGTTGTTCCAGGAAAGGAGACTGTAGAATCATCTTTCTGGTGAGAAGCCACTCCCTGCTCTTGCAGTCCACTGGGAAAGTTTTGTGATTGTTCATTATATCAGGAGTGGTCCCCAGGGAGCCCCTGACTTATCTCTTTGTCCTCTCACTGAGCATTTGAGCAATCGGTACCCAGAATAAGAGAAGTTCAAAACCATAGCATGACTTGTAGATGTGGCTTTCCAAGAGAAACATTTATGTACAGTGGATTAGCTATTCCAGAATCCAGCAAAATTCCTTGGAGTGAGGTGGAAGAAGTGGGCAATAACATGGCTGACCAACTTTGAGAAGTATGACATGCCTCAGTCTTAGGGTGAAAAAAATGAAGGTGTATTATGAGTTTAAAGAGGAAAGATAGCACAATAATAGTTTTTGTAAAACTGGTTTTGTAAAAGCTCTTTCAAGACCCTCTGTTTTTGTAAGGAAAACTTCCCCAAAGGAGTATGTGCAATGTAGTTCCATTGTTTGTAGGCATGAGACCTACCTTGCAGAATGGTTGATAGGTTATACATATACAAATCATGTAGAATACCCTTCCTGCTCTCTCTCTCTCTCTCTCTCTCTCTCTCTCTCTCTCTCTCTCTCTCTCTTCATCTCTCTGTATGTGTAGTATGTATGTATGCATGCATGCATGTATGTTTGTGCTCAGTGTTCCTTTCTATTTTCCACTGGGAATTGAAATCTGTATTTTAAAGTCTGACCATGATATTGTGGTGTTATGCATTGGATGTGAATAGGTTGCCAGCTGGTAGTGCTGTTTTGAAAAGTTGTGGAA
This sequence comes from Acomys minous, assembly GCF_964271855.1. NCBI lineage: Eukaryota > Metazoa > Chordata > Mammalia > Rodentia > Muridae > Acomys > Acomys minous. The sequence continues at coordinate 44,265,038 of NC_140493.1, read as the reverse complement.
TCTTTGGAGGGTGGGTTCCAGCAGGAGGAAGTTGCTCACCAGGACAGGATAGTGGTGGTGGTGATGGTGACAGTGGCCCTCACTTCTTGGAGGAGAGACTGTAGTCAGGAAACATTCATCAAGTGACTTCTCTCTGCAATCTCATTATGAGCTCAACTAATAGTGGTGGAGCAATTCCTTAACTTTAAGGTTCTTCTCATTATTTGAAGGAGATGATGCTAAGCTGCTCAGTAACTGAAACAAACAAACAAAAAAAACATTTCCAACTATGATAGCTGCAAATTCAGGTGAGGTTTGATCAAAGGAATATCCTAAGCATTACTGATTGGTATGCAGCCAATAACTATTTTGTGATTACAGTTGGTAATGTATATCATGAAAGATCATATCTTTTGATCTATAGTGTCATTCAGAGGCTTTAGCCATAATGCAAGAAAACATTTTAAGTAAAAATATACATGCTAATAAATATATTCTGTGTAGGATTATAGATAATAGTAATATCAAAACATTTAAATGGTTCAAATACTGTTCCATTTTGCAGAATGTCATAGGTGTTTTTGTAAAATTCTAAAGATTGATGTTTAATGGAATGTTAAATAAACATATAATAAGAAAACTATTACATAATAAAAGTTTATATAGACAACATTGTAGGGATCTATAAAAATGAAAAATTTGTAAAATTATAATAAAAATCAAGTCTATGTTCATTGTTTTAAAATATAATTTAAATATATTTTTATAAAACAATGGAACCATAAATTAAAAAGCAATAAAATTTTATCTCATAGAAACTAATTAAGAACTTTTAAAATATCTATTTGGAAAAACTTTTGCCTCTCATGTCCATTCCTGTCCTCCTCCGTACTTGCCTTCCTCCCTCCCTCCCTTCCTCTCCTTTCTGTGTTTATGTGTTTTCAAGTATGCTATGCCACATGGGAAGAGGTCAGAAGACAACTTGTAGAAGTTGTTTCTCTCCTTGTGGATTCTGAGGATCAAACTCAGGTTGTGTTTCCTCTGGTAAGGGTGTTTATCTGTGGCAACATCGTTCTGGCTCCTTATTTCTTACTCTATGTGGACATGAGAAGGTAAGTTACTATTTTTCCCATAGGAGATGAAATTCTTGCATTTCCCTTAGTTTTCTGTGTTGTTTTTCCTATAACTGTATTCCAATCAAAATTGTCACTTCATACTTCACTTGTATTTCCTCATCCTTTATTATTTTTCAAAGATTCTTTTCCAATAAGGCTAAGGTTCTTTTCATTTACTCTATTTATATAGAAAAGGAAAAAAGTCCTAGCTACTTATCCATCCATCCACCCATCCATCTATCATCCATCTATCCATCCATCCATCCATCCATCCATCCATCCATCCGGTCATTCATTGGATCAGTAAGGACAATAGGATTCCCTGTCCTCCAATGGTCATTTGGAATTTAAGGTATTCATTTAAGACTTTAATTATATTTTCAAAAGCATTGGCAAAAAAGGATCATAGCAGTAACTTGTTCTTTATCTTTATTTCCAAGAAAACCAATCAGTTATTTTAGCAGCCATTCTTTATGGAGTATTTGTCTTACTCAACTCTGTTTCTTATAATATCATGAGCCAATGGCTAGTTGAATTTCCTTTATTGTAGAAGAATCCAGCTTTAGCATTTATTCAATATCTGGTAAAAATATTCATTCACATAAACAGAAACTCCATAAGAACACATGTGGAAGTTCTGAGGTAATGTCTCCTTTCTCAAAAAAGTTCCAATTTGGAATTTTCCAGAGTGACCCACAAAGCAGCTGGTTTCATGTCTGAGATTCTCCATTTGCACTGTAGAACAGACAGGGGAGATTTTGAATGGCTGCCATGTTCCAATCAATGCAAGATTTCTAGTTTCTGGTTCACAAAGGATTCTTACTGCAAAAAAGAATGTCATAGAAGTGCTAATGTTAGGGACAGCTTGGTGGGTCAAGTGGTTCCCATGTAAATGTGAGGTCCTGAGTATAGATCCCCAGCACCCACATAAATGCTGTCTTGGTGGCACACCTATAATCTAGATCTCACCTCAATATATAAGACAGAGAGAAATTGATGAAGACACTGATGCCAAATTATGGCTTCCACATCCACACCACATATATGCATATGCTCCTCCACTCTTGTGTGCTTACATGTTGGGAACATATGTACACACATGCACATCACTCACATACACAAATAAAAAAACAGAAATGTACTTAACATGGATTAGCATTTTTCTGAATATATTTAATATTGTATCACATTTAAATATCCATGCAGTTTATGTATTTAGGACTTAGGATTTTATTTCTTTATATATTTATGTATCTACTATCTATCTATCTATCTATCTATCCATCCATCCATCCATCTTTCTATCATATATGTTTTATCCAATTAAAGAAAACGATGCCATGAGGCCAGAGACCATAATTTGAGAGGGGGTGTTAGATGGGAGGGATTGGATGGAAGAAAGAGAAAGGGGAAAATGAAGTATTTATTTTATTTTCAAATATTAAAAGATTTTAAAGAAGGCATTGTGTTACTTAGGTGTTGCGATACAAAGATAATGAAAAAAGGAAAACCATTTTGACTATTAGTTTTACTTATCAACACAGCTGGATTAATGGACAGTCAGTAACTGGAAAGGCATTGTGATATTGCCAGAAGTGGTTGGTCATTGACTCTGTGGACAGAGAAATGATGGTCTGCTTTCACCAATGTGCATAGACATCATCTAGTCTTCTGAAGGTCTAAATGGAACAAAACAAAACGGGAATGATGGGAACTTTCTTAGGGGTAGGCTTATGCTTTCTCCTGCCCTTATTAGGACTTCAGGTTCTTGAGCCATTGGCATCAGGAACCTATTACAGTAGCCACCCAGATACTTTGACCCTCAGAATTAGATTAAAGCTCATACCATTTAGTACTCTTGTACTCAGGACTTTAGACTCACATTGAATTATACCAGTTTTCTAGGCTGTAGAAGATATCCGGTAGGATTTTGCAGTCTCCATAATCATCTATCTGTCTGTCTGTCTATCTATCTATCTATCTATCTATCTATCTATCTATCTATCCATCTATCATCTATTTGTCTATCTTCTTTCTACCTATCATCTGTCTGTCTGCCTGTCTGTCTATTATATATCTGTCTGTCTATCATCTATCTATTCATCCACTATCTTTCATCATTATCATTATCATCACCACCATTATCTATTTCCTATTGGTCTATTTCTCTGAACAAACACGATACCAACTTTAAGTAAACCCCCTAATTACCAAGGAAGTGCAAATCCCATCACCCTGCTGAAAAGTCAGTTTAAAATGGGAGTTTCCTATGCACACCCCAGAACAATGATTTTGGTCATGAAGAAGAAATACAGGATAAAGTGAATAAGTAGAAAATAATAACTTTTATTGAATACAAATGTAGCTTATGTGAATCCATTTTAACTTATTCTTTTGAAGTGATGTCTTAATATGTAGTACAGTCTGACCTTGAATTGGTGATGTTCCTCCCTCAGACTCCTTAGTGCTGGGATTACAGATGTGAATCACCATGCCCAGTGCTTCACATGACTCATTTTGTTGTATGATATTTGTGTCATGTCTATATAGTAAAAATCTATATGGCTGAATCTCTTACTTACTGCTGCTTCATTTTACAACTATGGGAGGACTTTTTCCCCCCAATAGCTAAAACATCTTTTACCCAGTCATATATAAGGCATATTGGAACTTCAAGAGACATAACGACTTTGGGAGCTCTCTAGCCAAGGTGTGATGGTCAATGGTGGGTGAACGCTGAGGTTCTTGATTCTGAGTTCTATACTGGTTCATACAGTTTTCACATGGGCTAAATTCTAGGTCTCCACCGCCACAACTGCCACAATGGATTTTATAAATAAATCTCATTTCTTCAATGTGTTGGCTATTACCATTTCTCAAATGATGTGTCCTGAGATCCTTATTTTGCAGCCAGCTTGTGGGAGGACCCAAGCAAAGGCGATTCTATTTGGTAGGAGATATAACTCAAACACAGAGGGTAGGTATGGATCCTACAGGAAGCAGAACGTGACAAGGATACTTATGACTACTATAAGAAAAAATTTCAATTTATATACTTAGGATTAAAATTTCATTCTAATACTACAGTTTTGCAGGGATGGGGTTTGAATAATGGCACCAATCTGGCCATATCTTATGTGTTTGTTTATATTGCTATAATGTGAAATCTAAGAGTAATATTTACATTTTACATGTCTGTGTATGAGAACCTTAAGATTAATAATTAGGTAAGTTTTATAAAATTATTCTTATATATCGCATGACTATATAGTATTCAAAGTAATAAGTATTACAACCATTTTCTGTCTGATCTTTATAGAAAGTTGCCACCCCTTGTACTAAACAGCACTACTTGGATACTTTGTGTACCTACCTTTGTAATTGACAAATGCCAAACTACGAGAAAAAAAAGCTGGACACGTATCCAGTGAGTGCCAGCCAACAAGATATGAACATCTCGGATGGCTCCTGCCTGAAAGCATAGCAATGCACAATCATTTGTTTTTTCCTCAAATCAAAAATAGGCAACAAAGAGGGAAACAGACAAACAAATAACTATACAGTGATACATAAACAAATGCCTTGAGGTAAATTCATGGTTGGGATGCTTGGAGGTGGAACCAGTGTGTTCATCCAGACTAGACCCATGAGGAAACAGGATAAGCAAACAGGAGAAGCTGAAACCTTGAGACTGTGAGCCAGGGGATACAAGGCAGGAAGTAGACATAAAACTCTGGCAACCCAAATCTCCTGGGTCAAGACAGCTCTTCATACTGTGAATCATCTCTGCGTCATCATAACTTACTCTTTATTGCAACTCGAAAACCAAGTTCTCAAATTTATCAAGTAAAATTAGCTTCACATCACTAATAGCACATACAATATAGGCGTGCATTAACAAGGTTGTTGCTTCTTCTCTCATGCTCAGAATAATTTTTGACTAACTTGTTGCTATTCTTATGTTGGCAAGTAGCTTTTGGTTGTATTACATTTGGATTTCTCAACTGAATTAGAAGAAAAGAGGCCAAAATTATCAGCAACGGGAACTTCTTCATGCCTTTCTTTTCATATATTATATTAAAGTCATTAACATGTAAATTGGTATTTGTTGATTAGCCCATGAACACATCTCAAGCCTTTTTCTTTTGTGTTCCAGTGCATGAAGAATGCATTCATATCAGAATATCTCCAGCCCAGAGCAGGAACTTTCCCCATACATATATAACTCTCTATCTCCACTGGTTCTTTCCTAAGAAGCTATCTGTGTATCATACTTGGAGGCTTTGCATATATCCCTTTCTATCTTTTGGT